>NC_136069.1:1700461554-1700469054 GCF_964261635.1 Lissotriton helveticus | reverse complement strand
GAGCCCGGGGTGGGGAGGCCGCCCTCCCCGGGCCCTCAGGGGCCCTAGCCACTGCTCCTGAACCCAGCCAAGCAAGGGGAGGCTCCCCGGGCACATCGGAACCCATTCCTAGGCCCTTGGCAGTGCGGTAGGCTGGGAGACAGGGCCCAGGGCCGGAGCACCCGACCCGGGGCCCGCCCGGGCCCCTGGACCCAGCCGGGGCTCCCAAGCCCGGAGGTGCATGGGACGCCTCCCCGGTCCCTCCGGACCCCGTCCCGGGCACCCTGCCACGCAGCAGGACCAAGGACAGAGCCCGGGGTGGGGAGGCCGCCCTCCCCGGGCCCTCAGGGGCCCTAGCCACTGCTCCTGAACCCAGCCAAGCAAGGGGAGGCTCCCCGGGAACAACGGAACCCATTCCTAGGCCCTTGGCAGTGCGGTAGGCTGGGAGACAGGGACCAGGGCCGGAGCACCCGACCCGGGGCCCGCCCGGGCCCCTGGACCCAGCCGGGGCTCCCAAGCCCGGAGGCGCATGGGACGCCTCCCCGGACCCATGGAGCCCGTCCTGGGCATTGAGCCATGCCGTTGGCCTGGAGATGGGTGCCCCGGACGCCCGGGGGAGGTCTGTCCGGGACACATGGAGCCCGTCCTGGGCATTGAACCATGCCGTTGGCCTGGAGAAGGGAGCCCCGGACGCCCGGGGGAGGACTGCCCGGTACCCGTGGAGCCCTTCCCGGGTACTTTGCAACGCCGTTGGCCTCCTGGAGATGGGTGCCCCGAACGCCCGGGGGGCGGGCTGCCCGGGACCCGTGGAGCCCGTCCTGGGCACTCTGACCTGCTGTTGGCCCGGGGGAGGGACCCCAGACGACCGGGACCCGTGGAGCCCGTCCTTGGCACTCTGACAAGCCGTTGGCCCGGGGAAGGGAGCCCCAGACGACCGGGACCTGTGGAGCCCGTCCTGGGCACTTCTGTATGCCGTTGGCCCGGGGAAGGGAGCCCCGGACGTCCGGGACCTGTGGAGCCCGTCCTGGGCACTCTGAAATGCTTTGGCCCGGGGAAGGGAGACCCGGACACCCGGGGGGAGGACTGCCCGGGACCCGTGGAACTCGTCCTGGGCACTCTGACATGCCGCTGGCCCGGGAAAGGGTGCCCCGGACGCCCGGGGCCCGTGGAGCCCGTCCTGGGCACTCTGACAAGCCGTTGGCCCGGGGAAGGGAGACCTGGACGCCCGGAACCCGTGGAGCCCGTCCTGGGCACTCTGAAATGCTTTGGCCCGGGGAAGGGAGCCCCGGACGCCCGGGGGAGGACTGCCCGGGACCCGTGGAGCCCGTCCTGGGCACTCTGACATGCCGCTGGCCCGGGGAAGGGAGCCCCGGGGCCCGTGGAGCCCGTCCCGGGCACTCTGCCATGCCGTCAGCCTGGATGGAGCCCCGGACGCCCGGGGGGACGAAGGCCCGGGACGCATGGAGCCTGTCCCGGGCACTCTGCCATGCCGTCGGCCTGGATGGAGCACCGGACGCCCGGGGGACGACTGCCCAAGAGCCATGGAGCCCGTCCTGGGCAATTTGACATGCAGTTGGCCTGGAGGAAGGAAGCTCCGGGTGGCCTAGGGAGGTGTTGCCCAGGCATATCCCATCTGGTCCCCATGGCAGAGAACCACCAACCCTGGAGGGGTGTCCGGGCATACCCTGCCCCATAGTAATCCGGAGGCAAATTACCCCCCTTTCTTGCAATCTGTGCACGCGAGGTGACAGAGGGGACCCAAGGCGTGAAAGAACCCGACCTCATGGAGCCCTCGCTGGGATCCGGGAGGCGAATGGCACCTCATTAAGACTTCCAGGGAAGTTCGGCCATCTGGTCCCCCCCATAGGAAAGCGTTGCAGGCGACCAGATGCCCGAGGGGATCCGGGCGACCAGATGGCCGAGGGAATCCGGGCGACCAGATGGCCGGGCATGGAGGTGAAGCCGCCTGGACTCTTCCCCACCCCGTCCCCGTCCCGGGACGAATGCCCGGGACGCATGGAGCCCGTCCTGGCCACTTGACGTCCCGTCCTGGGCATTGAACCATGCCGTCGGCCTGGAGAAGGGAGCCCCCCGGACGCCCGGGGGAGGACTGCCCGGTACCCGTGGAGCCCTTCCCGGGTACTTTGCAACGCCGTTGGCCTCCTGGAGATGGGTGCCCCAGATGCCCGGGGGTGGGCTGCCCGGGACCCATGGAGCCCGTCCTGGGCACTTTTACATGCCGTCGGCCTGGAGGTGGGTGCCCTGGACGCCCGGGGGAGGCCTGCCCGGGACCCGTGGAGCCCCTCCCGGGTACTTTGCCAATGCCGTTGGCCTCATGGAGATGGGTGCCCCGGACGCCCGGGGGAGGACTGCCCGGTACCCGTGGAGTCCTTTCCGGGTACTTTGCAACGCCGTTGGCTGCCTGGAGATGTGTGCCCCGAACGCCCGGGGGGAGGGCTGTCCGGGGCCCATGGAGCCCGTCCTGGGCACTGTGACATGCCGTCGGCCTGGAGGTGGGAGCCCCGGACGCCCGGGGGAAGGCTGCCCGGGACCCGTGGAGCCCTTCCCGGGTACTTTGCCATCCCGTTGGCCTCCTGGAGATGGGTGCCCCAGACGCCCGGGGGAGGTCTGTCCGGGGCCCATGGAGCCCGTCCTGGGCAGTGTGACATGCCGTCGGCCTAAAGGTGGGAGCCCCGGACGCCCGGGGGAAGGCTGCCCGGGACCCGTGGAGCCCTTCCCGGGTACTTTGCCATCCCGTTGGCCTCCTGGAGATGGGTGCCCCGGACGCCCAGGGGAGGTCTGTCCGGGACACGTGGAGCCCGTCCTGGGCATTGAGCCATGCCGTTGGCCCGGAGAATGGAGCCCCCAGACGCCCGGGGGAGGTGTTGCCCAGGCATATCTCATCTGGTCCCCCCGGGCAGAGAACCACCAGCCCTGGAAAGGTGTCCGGGCGTACCCTGCCCCTAGTAATCCGGAGGGAAATTACCCCCCTTTCTTGCAATCCGTGCACGCGAGGTGACAGAGGGGACCCAAGGCGTAAAAGAACCCGACCTCATGGAGCCCTAGCTGGGATCCAGGAGCCGAATGGCACCTCATCGGGACTTCCAGGGAAGCCCGGCCATCTGGTCGCCCCATTGGAAAGCATCGCGGGCGACCAGAGGGCCGGGATCGAAAGGACTCCCAGCTCCCCATCCATCCCAAGCCTTCGCGGTAGGGTTCCTGACTGCCTGCCCACGCAAGGCAGGGCTCTTGGACCCCGGCTGGGCCTCAGGCGCAGGTTGGACCACCGGAGCTCTAGGGCCCGGACGACCTGGGGGAGGAATGCCCGGGACCCGTGGAGCCCGTCCTGGGTACTTTGACATGCCGTCGGCCTGGAGGTGGGTGCCCCGGACGCCCCGGGGGAAGCTGCCCGGGACCCATGGAGCCCGTCCTGGGTACTTTGACATTCCGTCGGCCTGGAGGTGGGAGCCCCGGACGCCCGGGGGGAGGTCTGCCCGGGACCCATGGAGCCCGTCCTGGGTACTTTGCCAATGCCGTTGGCCTCATGGAGATGGGTGCCCCGGACGCCCGGGGGACGAATGCCCGGGACGCATGGAGCCCGTCCTGGGCACTTTTCCATGCCTTCGGCCTGGAGCCCCCAGACACCCAGGGGAGGACCACCGTGAAAACCATGGAGCCCGACCCGGGCACTCTGCCATACCGTCAGCCTAGATGGAGCCCCGGACGCCCAGGGGACGAATGCCCGGGACGCATGGAGCCCGTCCTGGGCACTTTTCAATGCCGTCAGCCTGGATGGAGCCCCGGACGCCCGGGGGACGACTGCCCAGGAGCCATGGAGCCCGTCCTGGGCAATTTGACATGCAGTTGGCCTGGAGGAAGGAAGCCCCGGGTGGCCTAGGGAGGTGTTGCCCAGGCATAGCCCATCTGGTCCCCATGGCAGAGAACCACCAGCCTCGGAGGGGTGTCCGGGCGTACCCTTCTCCCTAGTAATCCGGAGGAAAATTACCCCCTTTTCTTGTAATCTGTGCACGCGAGGTGACAGAGGGGACCCAAGGCGCGAATGTACCCAACCTCCTGGAGCCCTCGCTGGGATCCGGGCGGCGAATGGCACCTCATCGGGACTTCCAGGGAAGTTCGGCCATCTGGTCGCCCCATAGGAAAGCGTTGCGGGCGACCAGATGCCCGAGGGGATCCGGGCGACCAGATGGCCGAGGGAATCTGGGCGATCAGATGGCTGGACACGGAAGTGAAGCCGCCTGGACTCTCCCGACCCTGTCCCCGTCCCCGTGCCCGTGCCCGGGATGCATGGAGCCCGTCCTGGGCACTTTTCCATGCCTTCGGCCTGGAGCCCCCAGACACCCAGGGGAGGACCACCGTGAAAGCCATGGAGCCCGACCCAGGCACTCTGCCATGCCGTCGGCCTGGATGGAGCCCCGGACGCCCGGGGGACAAATGCCCGGGACGCATGGAGCCCGTCCTGGGCACTTTTCCATGCCTTCGGCATGGAGCGCCCCGACACCCTGGGGAGGACCACCCTGGAAACCATGGAGCCCGACCCGGGCACTCTGCCATGCCGTCGGCCTGGATGGAGCCCCGGACGCCCGGGGGACAAATGCCCGGGACGCATGGAGCCCGTCCTGGGTACTTTTCCATGCCGTCGGCCAGGAGCCCCCTGACACCCAGGGGAGGACCACCGTGAAAACCATGGAGCCCGACCCGGGCACTCTGCCATACCGTCAGCCTGGATGTAGCCCCGGACGCCCGGGGGACGAATGCCCGGGACGCATGGAGCCCGTCCCGGGCACTCTGCCATGCCGTCCCGACACATTCGTACGGACTCCTAACCTTACGACACGGATCGGAATCGAGGCCTCTCTGACCCAGCAGTTTCAGGCACCCGGGGGACGAATGCCCGGGACGCATGGAGCCCGACCCGGGCACACTGCCTTGCCGCCGGCCTGGATGGAGCCCCGGACGCCCGGGGGACGAATGCCCGGGACGCATGGAGCCCGTCCCGGGCACTCTGCCATGCCGTCGGCCTGGATGGAGCCCCGGATGCCCGGGGGACGACTGCCCAAGAGCCATGGAGCCCATCCCGGGCACTCTGCCATGCCGTCCCGACAAATTCGTACGGACTCCTAACCTTCCGACACGGATCGGAATCGAGCCCTTTCTGACCCAGCAGATTTCAGGTTGATTTGCTATATACTTTACGTACGATTTTATGGGGGCCGATTCCGATCCGGTACGTAAAAGCAAATACGACCGACATGTCGGACAACCACGTACACCCAGGGGATAGGACTGCCCGGGTCACATGGACCCCGTCCTGGGCACTCTGATCTGCCGCCGGCGCCGGGGATCGAACCGTGATCACCAGATGGGGATATCCCAAAAATCTGGCATGGATACGGCCCGCCAGGACAGGTTTGGGCACCCCTGTTGTACGGACTCCCAAGCCCTACGGTCCTTCTGACACGGATCGGAATCGAACCCAGCAGATTTCGCGTTGACTGCCTCTATATCAGGGGTGCCCAAACCAGTCCTGGCGGGCCGTATCCATGCCAGATTTTTGGGATATCCCCATCTGGGGATCACGGTTCGATCCCCGGCACCGGCGGCAGATTAGCCCAGCACCAGGTGACTCTGGGAAATAGCTGGCGCCGCGGCTAGGGCGGCTGATTCCGGAATCTGGAGATTTTTTTATTTAAGGTTTTTGTAGAGCGCGTAGTAACCCTCGAGCATCCAAGAGATCAGGGTTCGATCCCCGGCACCGGCCGCAGATTAGCCCAGCACCACGTGACTCTGGGAAATAGCTGGCGCCGCGGCTAGGGAGGCTGACTCCGGAATCTGGAGATCACGGTTCGATCCCCGGCACCGGCCGCAGATTAGCCCAGCACCAGGTGACTCTGGGAAATAGCTGGCGCCGCGGCTAGGGCGGCTGACTCCGGAATCTGGAGATTTTTTTATTTAAGGTTTTTGTAGAGCGCGTAGTAACCCTCGAGCATCCCAGAGATCAGGGTTCGATCCCCGGCACCGGCCGCAGATTAGCCCAGCACCACGTGACTCTGGGAAATAGCTGGCGCCGCGGCTAGGGCGGCTGACTCCGGAATCTGGAGATCACGGTTCGATCCCCGGCACCGGCCGCAGATTAGCCCAGCACCAGGTGACTCTGGGAAATAGCTGGCGCCGCGGCTAGGGCGGCTGACTCCGGAATCTGGAGATTTTTTTATTTAAGGTTTTTGTAGAGCGCGTAGTAACCCTCGAGCATCCCAGAGATCAGGGTTCGATCCCCGGCACCGGCCGCAGATTAGCCCAGCACCACGTGACTCTGGGAAATAGCTGGCGCCGCGGCTAGGGCGGCTGACTCTGGAATCTGGGGATCACGGTTCGATCCCCGGCACCGGCGGCAGATTAGCCCAGCACCATGTGACTCTGGGCAATAGCTTGCTTAATCTTCCCAACGGCCCCTAGCGCCTAGAGACCCTTACGGGTGATTGTGCGCCTTACAAATGTGGATTATTATTATTATTATTATTATTTGGGCCGATTCCGATCCGGTTCGTAAAAGCACATCTGCCCGAATCTGTCGGACAACCACGTACGCCCGGGAGAGGACTGCCCGGGACCCGTGGAGCCCGTCCTGGTCACTCTGACCTGCCATCGGCCTGGAGAAGGGAGCGCCGGACGCCCGGGGGGAGGACTGCCCGGGACCCGTGGAGCCCGTCCTGGGCACTCTGACCTGCCGTCTGCCCGGGGAAGGGAGCCCCGGACGCCCGGGGGGAGGACTGTCCGGGACCCATGGAGCCCGTCCTGGGCACTCTGACCTGCCGACGGCCCGGGGAAGGGAGCCCCGGACGCCCGGGGGAGGACTGCCCGGGACCCGTGGAACTCGTCCTGGGCACTCTGACATGCCGCTGACCCGGGGAAGGGAACCCCGGACGCCCGGGAGCCGTGGAGCCCGTCCTGGGCACTCTGACAAGCCGTCGGACCGGGGAAGGGAGCCCCGGACGCCCGGGACCCGTGGAGCCTGTCCTGGGAACTCCGGCATGCCGTTGGCCCAGGGAAGGGAGTCCCAGATACCCGGGACCCGTGGAGCCCGTCATGGGCACTCTGACAAGCCGGTGTCCCGGGGAAGGGAGCCCCGGACACCCGGGACTCGTGGAGCCCGTCCTGGGCACTCTGGCATGCCGTTGGCCTGGGGAAGGGAGCCCCGGACGCCCGGTGGGGGAGGACTGCCAGGGACCCGTGGAGCCCGTCCTGGGCACTTTGACCTGCCGTTGGCCTGGAGATGGAAGCCCCGGATGCCTGGGGGAGGACTGCCCGGGACCCATGGAGCCCGTCCCGGGTACTTTGCCATGCTGTTGGCCTCCTGCAGATGGGTGCCCCGGACGCCCGGGGGAGGACTGCCCGGGACGTATGGAGCCCGTCCCGGGCACTTTTCCATGCCGTCGGCAGGGATGGAGCCCCGGACGCCCGGGGGACGACTGCCCAAGAGCCATGGAGCCCGTCCTGGGCAAT